>NC_089040.1:32120000-32122276 GCF_034140825.1 Oryza sativa Japonica Group | reverse complement strand
CTAAACCTAAACCCTAAACCCTAAACCCTAAACCCTAAACCCTAAACCCTAAACCCTAAACCCTAAACCCTAAACCCTAAACCCTAAACCCTAAACCCTAAACCCTAAACCCTAAACCCTAAACCCTAAACCCTAAACCCTAAACCCTAAACCCTAAACCCTAAACCCTAAACCCTAAACCCTAAACCCTAAACCCTAAACCCTAAACCCTAAACCCTAAACCCTAAACCCTAAACCCTAAACCCTAAACCCTAAACCCTAAACCCTAAACCCTAAACCCTAAACCCTAAACCCTAAACCCTAAACCCTAAACCCTAAACCCTAAACCCTAAACCCTAAACCCTAAACCCTAAACCCTAAACCCTAAACCCTAAACCCTAAACCCTAAACCCTAAACCCTAAACCCTAAACCCTAAACCCTAAACCCTAAACCCTAAACCCTAAACCCTAAACCCTAAACCCTAAACCCTAAACCCTAAACCCTAAACCCTAAACCCTAAACCCTAAACCCTAAACCCTAAACCCTAAACCCTAAACCCTAAACCCTAAACCCTAAACCCTAAACCCTAAACCCTAAACCCTAAACCCTAAACCCTAAACCCTAAACCCTAAACCCTAAACCCTAAACCCTAAACCCTAAACCCTAAACCCTAAACCCTAAACCCTAAACCCTAAACCCTAAACCCTAAACCCTAAACCCTAAACCCTAAACCCTAAACCCTAAACCCTAAACCCTAAACCCTAAACCCTAAACCCTAAACCCTAAACCCTAAACCCTAAACCCTAAACCCTAAACCCTAAACCCTAAACCCTAAACCCTAAACCCTAAACCCTAAACCCTAAACCCTAAACCCTAAACCCTAAACCCTAAACCCTAAACCCTAAACCCTAAACCCTAAACCCTAAACCCTAAACCCTAAACCCTAAACCCTAAACCCTAAACCCTAAACCCTAAACCCTAAACCCTAAACCCTAAACCCTAAACCCTAAACCCTAAACCCTAAACCCTAAACCCTAAACCCTAAACCCTAAACCCTAAACCCTAAACCCTAAACCCTAAACCCTAAACCCTAAACCCTAAACCCTAAACCCTAAACCCTAAACCCTAAACCCTAAACCCTAAACCCTAAACCCTAAACCCTAAACCCTAAACCCTAAACCCTAAACCCTAAACCCTAAACCCTAAACCCTAAACCCTAAACCCTAAACCCTAAACCCTAAACCCTAAACCCTAAACCCTAAACCCTAAACCCTAAACCCTAAACCCTAAACCCTAAACCCTAAACCCTAAACCCTAAACCCTAAACCCTAAACCCTAAACCCTAAACCCTAAACCCTAAACCCTAAACCCTAAACCCTAAACCCTAAACCCTAAACCCTAAACCCTAAACCCTAAACCCTAAACCCTAAACCCTAAACCCTAAACCCTAAACCCTAAACCCTAAACCCTAAACCCTAAACCCTAAACCCTAAACCCTAAACCCTAAACCCTAAACCCTAAACCCTAAACCCTAAACCCTAAACCCTAAACCCTAAACCCTAAACCCTAAACCCTAAACCCTAAACCCTAAACCCTAAACCCTAAACCCTAAACCCTAAACCCTAAACCCTAAACCCTAAACCCTAAACCCTAAACCCTAAACCCTAAACCCTAAACCCTAAACCCTAAACCCTAAACCCTAAACCCTAAACCCTAAACCCTAAACCCTAAACCCTAAACCCTAAACCCTAAACCCTAAACCCTAAACCCTAAACCCTAAACCCTAAACCCTAAACCCTAAACCCTAAACCCTAAACCCTAAACCCTAAACCCTAAACCCTAAACCCTAAACCCTAAACCCTAAACCCTAAACCCTAAACCCTAAACCCTAAACCCTAAACCCTAAACCCTAAACCCTAAACCCTAAACCCTAAACCCTAAACCCTAAACCCTAAACCCTAAACCCTAAACCCTAAACCCTAAACCCTAAACCCTAAACCCTAAACCCTAAACCCTAAACCCTAAACCCTAAACCCTAAACCCTAAACCCTAAACCCTAAACCCTAAACCCTAAACCCTAAACCCTAAACCCTAAACCCTAAACCCTAAACCCTAAACCCTAAACCCTAAACCCTAAACCCTAAACCCTAAACCCTAAACCCTAAACCCTAAACCCTAAACCCTAAACCCTAAACCCTAAACCCTAAACCCTAAACCCTAAACCCTAAACCCTAAACCCTAAACCCTAAACCCTAAACCCTAAACCCTAAACCCTAAACCCTAAACCCTAAACCCT